>NC_054826.1:21520590-21535422 GCF_018345385.1 Vulpes lagopus
AATAACAAAAATAATAATAACCTCAATCATGATTCATGATAATATACTAATCATATAAATATTAAAAGCATTGCTCAAAGCAACTCAATCAGACATATAAAATCCTCACAACAATCATGTGACAGGTCCCTTTGTCCCACTGGATTATATAACTACAAGTTCAGAAAATGCAAAATAACCCTCCCAAGTTTCAAAGAGCAATTACAAGCCACAGGTGGAATTTCATCCAGCCTAACCTGAGTTCTGTTTGTTTTTCACTGGAAAAATTAATAATCTTTAACTATATTTTCAAGATTTTTAGTTTCTCATGCAGATGGCTCTAATTGTTAGATATGGTTTATTATAGGACCCATGAATATGTCTTAAAAATAATTTATGGCATATTTGGTTTTTATTAGACTGCTATCATATGTACCAAATTGATGTTAAAGAAGAATCCATGGATGCCTGGGTTGCAGGGGGGGGGTGGTGGGGGGGGGTGCCGGCGCGAGGGGGGGGGGGGGGGGGGGGGGGGGTACGGGCGAAGAGTAGAAGACTCAACTGGCGCGAAAATTTGCAGGTGTTGAAGTAGGAATGTGAGAAAACCTTGGAGCGCATGGTGGGGGGGGGGGGGGGGGGGGGGGGGGGGGGGGACATCGGCGGCCGGGGGTGGTGGGAGGTGGGGGTTATTGAGAGTCTGCCTCCAGCCAGGTCCTGAACCCGGGTCAGTATTGTTGAGGCGCCACATCGGGCTCTCCTGTGAGGACCTGTGCTTCTCCACTGTCTATTTCTTTCCTGTGTGCCTCGCATGAATAAAATAAATAAAATCTAACAAAAAAAAGAGAAGAATCCAGAAAAAAGTATATGCTCAGTTCCAATAAATGAAACAAAGTGCCGTAATTGTTTTTAGATTACGCACTCCAGAATACCTGAGGCTGATGATTTCATTTATAATAACCACCACACCGACTTGGTATAAGTCCATATATAAAATTATGTGACGATGATCTATATAATTTACTTTACGCTTACATTGTCCTATGAATCTATATCTAAACATAATTTATTTTGCCTGTTTCTTATTCTTACTTACACCAGAAATGTTATTTGATGGACTTTTTTTTTAGTCAATAAAGTTTGTAAAAAAAAATTACCTGTTATTGGCCTGGATATTCAGTTGTTTTTAGTACTTTATTATAAAAGTTTATATGTATTATATCCTTTATTATATACTTTATTATTATTTTTATGTATTATTTATTACAAAAATATAAAGTTTACTCAAAAATAATGGAAGAATATTGACATTCAGTAGGGATCTGGGTGTCCTTACATGAATCTATGAACCGGAACCTCACAACTGCTCTTTGGGGGCCGCTGCTCAAAGACCACTAACTGAACCAGAGAGCCACTTATCTGCCCTCACAATTTACACATCTTCCACACTTGCAAACATCTTCTGGCATCCGTTTATTTTTAATAACCATATGTTAATTCAATATTATAATTTTAAAATAGCCTAAATAGTTATATTAAAATGAATTAAAGTTTTTTTCTCCCAAGCTATTTCATACATCTGTTTTTAATCTTTTTATTTTTTTAAAGATTTTATATACTTATTCATGATAGTCACACAGAGAGAGAGGAGAGAGAGAGAGAGAGAGAGTCAGAGAACATAGGCAGAGGAGAAGCAGGCTCCAAGCAGGGAGCTCGACTTGGATTCTATCCCTGGGGTCCTCCAGGATCACGCCCTGGTGCCAAAGGCTAGTCGCTAAACCACTGCGCACCCAGGGATCCCATATATCCATACCTCTGTTAATGAAATTAAGCAATGGGATTCTGTAGGCCATAAATTATATGCATATTCTTTTTTTATACACATATTCAATATGAATCTATAATTTAATAAAATATTCAAAGTGGTTTTGTACCAATTAACTCTCCACCCCCAGAATGAATTTTATTGTTTGTTTTGCTTTTGGCACTCCAGTGTTATTTTGTTTATCCTATGATAATAAGGGTTGAGCACTATCACCTCGGATATATGCTAATTGGTATATCAAGTCCTTATGCTCATTACACTATTACGTTTGTCTAGTTTTAGAGTTTCTGAGTGAATAATAGTGAGGCTACACATCTGGTGAACACAGTCTGACCAACCTTTGATGGTCACCAAATCTTTCTAACCTTTTTTCTTTGCAGTAACATGATAGAATCACACATCCCTACACATGTGTGTTTGTTTATAAATTTTCTGCGGCCATATGACTTGCTTGGACAACAGGAAAATGAAACAGGAATGATTGTAAGTTCAGTGACATAAAATTTAAGAGCCATTTCGTAATTTACCACATTCACTACCTGCTGCTATGGTGATCATAGAATCACCTGTCAAGCTGGGAGCCTCATTAGCCTCATTCCTGAGATGAGTCCATGAGCAGAACCCTCATATTTATCTATGGTATGATAACAAATTACGTGAAATGTAAACTTTCTGTTTGGAGTGATGTGTAACCATCCAAAATTAGATGCCCAATTTTGTATACACCTACATAACGTGTTTTATCTCCAATCTCAACAGTTGTGCGAACCCTACTTAATACATCTAGATAAAAGTACCTTGTAAACACTAGGTTCTCAATTAACGCAAATGACATTGCAACTTAATGACCATTTTCCTCCATAAACGACAGCTGTGGCTGTAGGTTACCTATTCCTTACACAATATATTTTCACAACATGTTTTCACAACATGAAACATGACACATCACTTTTCTTGGTTTTTTTTTTAACTGAAAAGGAATACAACAAGTCCAATGATCTCAGTGAAATGTTCAGCCAGTACTTAAAAACACAGATCACACATGTATATGCATAAATCTACAGCGTTCATAAGGAATGCAAATGAACTCATGAGGTCCGCCTTAATATGATGATAATTGATTGTAAAGAACAATAATCCTAATAGTTGAGGGCAAGAATTAGTGTATTAATGAGTTCTTTATTATATAGTTCTTACTATTTCTTTTTTTTTTCCTCTGGAAGTACCATTATCATTGTGATTTTTTTTTTGTTTTGTTTTTTTTTTTAAATTTTTCTGTCTTTGTATTCTAGGAGTCACTCCTGAATAGTTTTTTTTTCCTCGAACATTACTCTAAACTTCATTATATTAAAGTCGAATCACCTTTCATCCATACTGTAAAATAATTTTGTCTTGCCCAACGTGTTCAAGTGTATAATGGTAAAAAAATGACCTGAGTAATACTATATACAGAGAAAGAAAATTTATTAGTTTTTAAATTTACTTTCAGCAGTTCAGACTGTTTTTCAGGGGGTGAGTATTTAAAATTTAACATGAGGATTGATTACTTATTCTTTTTTTTTTTTTTTTGTTTGGTTTTTTTTGTTTTTTTTTTTTTTTTTTTTTGTTTTTTGTTTTTTTTTTTTTTTTTTTTTTTTTTTTTTTTTTTGTTTTTTTTTTTTGTTTTTTTGTAAGGAGTTAAATCTATAAGCACACAAACAAAAAGTAGTAAAAGAATCCTGTGTCTGTTAACATACTTTAATATCCTAGACCTAACTACGAATGAGGAATTTCAACCAAGAGGAGGAAAAGCTGCGCAGTAATGATTATGTGAAAATTCATGATATTAGTTGCATTTTACAGATTATCCTAATTTTGATAAAGTTGATATCTATATATTTTTTCCTATTTCTTTTTTTAAATCTTCTTTGGTCTACTGTCTGGCATTGCAGCTAAGAGGAATAACACTTAAGAAGTAACCACTGGGAAAACCGGTTGATTATTACAACATAAGGTGGATGAAGAACAGAGCAGAGTGTGTCAATTTAGAGAATATCTCCTGTGGGATGTCATATTAAAAACAGGAGGTTCCTCAAGAAGTTAAAAATGAGCTATTCTACAACCCATAATTTGCACTACTAGGTATTTACCTAAAGATACAAATGTAGGAATCCAAAGGGGCACCTGCACCCGAATGTTCATAAGGCACAAATGTCGATGATGCCAGACAAGGAAAAGAGCTGAGATGTCCACTGAGAGATGAGTGAAATAAGAAATGTGAAAGTATAACTACACACCAATGGGATATTAGCCAATCAGAAAGAACAAATACCATTTACAATCTACACGGAAGGAACTGGAGCGAAAATGAATATAAGTCAGATGAAAGACAACTTATCATATGGTTTCATCATGTGGGATTTAGAAACAGTGGGAGGTCATAAGGTGAATGGAGAGAAAACTGAATGGAAGTCATCAAGATTTAGAAAAACCTTGAGAGACATTATCTAAAGAACAAGGGCTGCTTGGAAGGGAGGTGAGTGGGGGATGGGAAATTTGGTGATTGGTCATTATGGAGTGCATTAATGATGAACCTGGGTGATAAATACGCAACTCCGAAATTATGAATTCTACATCTGAACTAAGCAATTTACTGTATTTTGGCTAATTGAATTAAAAAATGAAAAAAAAAAGATGTTTTGCCCAAAAGCAATCAGGCAGAAGGTCTCAGGATCTCTAAACAGTGAACAGCCTACTTGATACTTCTGCTTTATTTGGACTTCAATTTAGTTCATCAATAAAACAATACAATTATTTTTTTTTTAAAAAGTAACTCTCCCAAAACAGTTAGTATCTAACATCTAGTATGAACCACATTCCATGTTTTGAATGGAACTTGTACAAACATCAGTAGTAAAACAAAACTTTCAATAAAATGAGTTACTAAAGTTAAATATATCCATATTTAAAAATCCAAGTTTGATTAAAAATAGCATTCACTTACCACAGCAAAAGGAGAAATCTAATTCTAAGATAGCCAGGTGACATTTGTGAAAGCCTAAAAATTACTTGGGGATTGATAGAAATAATAGAAGAGTAAACAAAACACAAAATTTTAAAGCCAGACACTGTCCTTAGAACATAGAGTGCCCCCCCTGAAACTAAAAATTTGGAAATATTGTTTTAGTGATATAGTCTATTTTCAAATATTAATATACCTGATCAATTGAACTGAGGAGAGAACTAAAGGACAAGAGAAAATTTAGAAGGCAAAAGGAATTAGACCAAGTCCTAAAAAGAAATAGTGTATGTAGGCAGATTTCATCTTTTTTTGTTCTTCCAGTTTCCAAAAAATGTCTCAGGAATGAAACGTAGAGATAATTTTTTTACTCACATCACCTCCCAAATGCAAACTTCTAGGCATAACTGCCCTCATGTAACTCTTAATTTTTTTTTCTGCCGGGGGGGGGCAATTCCCCCTGTGGCAATATGTCCTCTACAAAGTCATAGTATTCCAGAATAAGTTTAGAAGAGCCAATAATAACCTCCTTAGGCTAAAAATATTGGACAATTTCATGCCCTCACCTGCTTGAGCACTCTTAACACTTATCAAAGTTGTCAATTTGGCTGTCATCGTAGCTCTTCCATTTCCCATCTGTTTTCACTTAATTATGTTTCATACCAACTGTCTGGGCTTTGAGTCTCATTCTGTAATGTGGCCTTTTCCATTATCCATCTTTCATGTAATAAACACTGTAAGACTTTTTTTCTTTCCTAATCTTCCTATACCTTCTCTTTAGTTAATTTTATCTATGTCTCATGATTTTGCATGTATTCTATCATAACTTTTATTTGAAATTAATTTTTAGTATAGACTTTTGTTCTGAATCCAGGTTTAACAAAGAAAATCTAAGAATGATATTTAATATGTACCTGAATTTGAGATTGAGGCAAATCCGTATTTATCTTTTGTGTTGTTCAACTCTCATGTGTTTTCTGACTTAGTAAATGGTAACCACCAGCACCAAATTTTATCATCATAAGTTTGTGCCAATATAAATCTCAATAATTTCTCTCCAATGTGCTATCAATTTATTCAATCTACCTATCTACTTGTTAAATGTACTTCAAAAACATCGCACTTCTCTTCATCCAATATAGCCCACTTCCTTAAATAAGACATCAGAATCTTTTCCTGATGACTGCAGATCTTCCTAGATAGACTGACTACAATTTAATCCTAATTTTAAGTTAAGAATTTCTACCGGGATCCATGATGTTTTGTCTTATCTCTCTCAATAAAAAAAAAAAAAAAAAAAAAAAAAAAAAAAAAACAACAACAACGGATGAGAGGAAAAGAGATAGATAAGAAAAACAATCATGGATCCCTGTAGAAAATCAATATTAACTTAAAATTAGATAATTGTATACAGTCTATCAAGGAAGACCTGCAGTCATACAGGGGGGGAAAAAAAAAAGAAATCGTGAATTCTTATTTATGGAAGTGGGCTATATTGATGAAGAGAATGGAGTTTATTGAAGAACTCTTAACAAAGTAAGAAAAGGAATATTGAAAAAATTGATACGCCATTGGAGAGAAAATTATGAGATTTAAAGTGGCAACTAATGCATAGATAAATTAGGTGCTGGTGGTACCATTTACTAAGCTCAGAAACCAAATGATATCTGAACAACACAAAAGATAAATACGGATTTGCTCAATCTCAATCAGGTACAATTAAATATCATCAAAAAAAAAAATTTTTATTTTTTTTTTTTGTTAATCCTAGGAATCAGAACAAAGTTCTATACTAAAATTATTTCAAATAAGTTATGGATAGAATACATGCAAAATCATGAGGCATAGAACAAATTAACTAAAGAGATGGTATAGGGAATAAAAGGAAAGAAAAAAAAGTCTTACAGTGGTTATTAAGATGAAGATTGGATAAAATGGAAAGGCCACCATAACAGAATGAACTCAAAGGCCCCGACAGTTGTAGACAACAAATAAATGCTGGAAAACATATGAGGAAATGAAGGAGCTACGAAGACAGCCAAATTGACAACTTTGATAAGTGATTAATGAGTGCACGAAGCAAGGGAGGCATGAAAGTGTCCAATAATTTATAGCCTCATAGAGGTTATTAATGGGCTCCACAAAACATATTACTGGAATACTATGACATTTAAGAGGACAATATTGCCACAGGGAATTGGGCAGAAAAAAAATTAAGAGTACATGAGGAGCAATTATTCCTAGAAGTTTGCATTTGAAGGTGAAAGTGAGTAGAAATTATCTCTACGGACGTCTTCAAACCTGAGAACGAATTTTTGGCACTGAAAACCAAGCAATATAACACCTGCCACCCCATACACAATTCTCATTCTAAGGACTTGGTCCCTCATCCATTGCACTTCTAAATTTCTCATGTCCTTTAGTTCTCTCACAGTTCAATGTATCCGTAAATTAATATTTGAAAATAGACTATATCACAAAACAATATTTCCAAATTTTTAGCTTTCAGGGGGCACTTCTATGTTCTATGACAGTAGTCTGGCATTAAATTTTGTGAATTGTTAACTCTCTCAATATTTCTATCTATCAATCTCCCCCAAGTAATTTTTAGCTTTCCACTAATTGTCACCTGGCTATCTATGAATTAGCTACCCTCCTTATTCTGTGGTAAGAGAATGCTATTTTTTAAACAAACCAAGGATAATAAAATATGTATATATTTAACTTTAGAAACTCAAAGTTAATGAAAGTTTTTTGTTTGCTTACGAATTTTGCTACAAGAACCATACAAAACTGAAAGTTTAAACTAGATGTTAATACTACGTTTTGGAGGGGTTGGGGGGGGTTATTCTTTTTAAAAAATAATTGTATTGTTTTATTGAAGAAACTAAAAAATTAGTCCAAATAAGCCCCAGAAGTATTCAAGTAGGACAGTCCAGTTTTAGAGAATCCTGAGACCTTTCTGCATGATTGCTATTTTGGCAAAACAATCTAAATTTTTTTTTTCTTTTTTAAAATCAATAGCCAAAATACCGTAAATCGCTAGGTTTCGAATGTAGAATACAATAATGTTATGAGTTGCTTATAACACACCAGTGTTCAACAATAATGCCCGTCGCATAATGCCCACACCCAATTACCCATCCCCCCCACTCACCTGCCCTTCCAGCACCCTCCTGTTCCCCATAGTTTAATATTCTCTTCAAGTTTTTTCTTCCCACTTTGATGACTTCCCCCCCAATCAGATTTCCCTCTCCCTTCCCCTAAGACTCCCACTGTTCTTAATCCCACAGAAGTAAACCATATGATAATGTCTTTCTCTGACTTATTTCATTTCGCTCCAGATCCATGCGTGTATGTAAATGGTATTTGTTCTTTCTGATTGCTATTATCCCATATGTGTGTGTATATATACATTCACATTTCTTTATCACTCAACATTTCAGGGGGACATCTCAAGCTCGTATTTCCATGGTCTTGGCCATCATCGACATTGCAGCTATGAAATTCGGGGTGCAGGTGCCCCTTGGATTCCTACATAAGTATCATTAGTGTAAATACCTAGAAGTGCAATTTCTGGTTGTAGAATAGCTCACTTTTACCTTTCCTTGAGAACCTTCTGTGTCTTGAATTGACATCCCACAGGGTATATTCCTCAATTGACCACTTGCTCAGTTTCTTCAATCCACCCTTATTGTTGTAATCTCAACGTTTCTCCAGTGGTACTTTTAATGACTATTCCTCTTAGGCCTGCAATGCAGACAGTAGACCAAAAAGATTTAAAAAAAGAAAAGAAAAAATATATAGAATCAACAATTATGCAAAATAAGATAATCAGTAAAAATGCAACTAATATCATGAATTTTTCACATAATCATCTACTGATCAGCTTTTCCTCTCATTGGGATGAAATACCTCATTCGTAGTTAGGTCTAGGATATTAAAGTATGCTTACACAGACAGACGGGAATCAATTTACTACTTTTTGTTTGTGTGCATTAATAATTTAACTCCTTACAAACTAAAAAGAAAATGATAATCAATCTCATAGTAATATTTAACTACTCCCCACTGAAAAACAGGCAGGAACGCTGAAGTTTAAAAATCATAAATTTTCATTTCTCTGTAATATTAGTATTACAGTCCAATTTTATTTACCATTATTACACTAGAACCGTTGGGCAAGACAAAATTAATTTTACAGTATGAAGGAAAGGTGATCGACTTTAAAATATAAAGAAAGTTTAGAAGTAAAGTTCGGGAAAAAAAAAAAACTATTCAGGAGTGACACCTAGCATACAAAGCAGATAAATTAAAAAAAAAACCAACAAAAAAAAAAATGAATGATAATATACTTTCATAGGAAAAAAAAAGAAAAAGTAAGAACAAATAATAAAAGAACTCATTAATACACTAAATCTTGCCTCAACCTATTAGATTAATGTCTTACAATCAATATCATACAATAAGCGGACCTCAGAGTCATTTGCATCCTAAATTCATACTCTGTAGAGTTATGCATATACATGTGTGTCTGTGTTTAAGTACTCTGGTCCTGCACAAATCACTGAGATCAGTGGTTGTATCCTTTATTAGTTAAAATAAAACACAAGAAAAGTGAAAGAGGATTATGTTTCATGTTTGAACATGTAGTGAAAAATATTGTGGTAAGAAGTAGGTAACCAACAGCACAGCAGACTTACTGGAGGAAAAAGACCATAAAGTATGCAAAGTCATTTGCATGTTAATTAGACCAAGTGTTTACAGGTACCTTTTATCTAAGAGTATTACGTAGGGTACACAACTGTAGATATTGATAAAAACACTTATCTTAGGAGACACACAAATAGGGCAACTAATTTGATGGTAGACACAATCACTCCAACAGAAAGTTTACATATCGACGTAAATATGATTATCCTACATAGTTTAATCAAGAGGGAACAGCTCATGGACACACCAGGAATGCAGGCTAATGAGGCTCCATCTGAGACAGAGGTGCATCTAGATCACCATAGTCAGCGGTAGTGAAAGTTGGTAAAATACGAAATGTCACTTAAATTTTCTGTCACAAAGAACTTACATCATCCTTTCATATACTGTTGTCCCAAAAGCAAGTCAAATGGCCGCAGAAAATATTAAAACAAACACCACAAAGGTTAAATGTGATGTGTGATTTCTATCCAGTTACGATGCAAAGAAAAAGGTTAGAACGTATTTGTAGACCATCAAAGTTGAGTCAGAACTGTGTTCACTCAGATGTGTAGCTCCACTATACTTCACTCAGACACTCTAAAAATAGACCAACGAAATAGAGAAATGAGCATATAATACTAGATATACAAATAGCATAAAATCCTAGGTGATAGTGCTCAACCTTATATCATTAAGAAAAAACAAAATAACCACTGGAGTGCCAAAAAGGCAAAAAACAAACAAAAATTTCATTCTGTGGGTGGAGAGTTAAGTGTGTATTGTACAAACCACTGAAAATTAATATTAACTTTAAGATACATATTGAATATGTGAAATAAAAAAAGAATATGCATATAATTTATGCACAGAAAACCATAGCATAATTTCATTAACAGATGTAAGAAATAGGGATCCCTGGGTGGCGCAGTGGTTTAGCCGCCTGCCTTTGGCGCCAGGGCTGTGATCCTGGAGACCCAGGATCGAATCCCACTGTCGATCTCCTTCATGGAGGCCTTGCTTCTGTTTCTCTTCCCTCTGCCTATGTCTCTGCCTCTCTCTCCTCTCCTCACTCTCTCTCTCTCCAGTGTGACTATCATGAATAATAAATAAAATCTTTTAAACAAAAAAAAAGATTTAAAAACAGATGTAAGAAAAAAGCTTGGGAGAAAAAAACTTAAATTCATTAATAATATACTAAATAGGCAAAAATTAAAATTCAAAAAATTGAATTACCATATGTAATAAAAATAAACTGGATGCCAGAAAGATGTTTAGCAAGTGAGGATAGCTGTGTAAAATTGGTGAGGCGAAAAAGTGGCTCTCTGGTCCATTTAGTTGTCTTTTTCGAGCAAGGCTGGCCCCCACAAAGCAGAGTGAAGGTTCCTGTTCATAGATCATTTAATGGCCCACCGCCATAACCCTACTGAATGACAATATTCTTCCATTATTTTATTAGTAGTAGACTATTAAAATTATTAATAACTAATACATTAAAAATAATAATAAATTCAATAATAAAGTATATAATAAATAATAAATTATAATAATTAAAGAAATAAAAACAACTGAATATCCCAGGCAATAACAGTAAATTATTTACAAACATTATTGACCTAAAAAAAGTCACAAGATACCATTCATGAGAAAATAAATAAGAAAAGCAGCACAACTAAATTATGTTTAGATAGATATTACATAGCATTGTTAGCGTAAGAAAATTAAATAGATCATCGTCACAAATTTTAATATAGGTCTTATACCCAAGTCAGTTGCTGGTGGGTTTATTATAAAAGAAGCAAGCTCAGGTCATCTGTAGTGTTAATCTAAAACAATTACGGCACTATGTTTTCATTTTATTTAATTTTTGGAACTAAGCATATACCTTTTTCTGGATTCTTCCTTTTTATTTTTAAGATTATTTTTATTTATTCATGAGAGGCATACACAGAAAGACATAGACATTGGAGAAGCAGGCTCCTCACAGGGAGCCCGATTTGGGCCTCCAACTCCAGACCCGGGATCAGGACCTAGCTGGGAAAGGCAGACTCTCAACCACTGAGCAACCCAGGCCTCCATGGATTCCCTTCATTACATCCACTATGTACATATGAATAGCAGTCTAATAAAAACCAAATTATGCATAAAATAATTTTAAGACATATTCATTGGTACCTAGTAATAACCATATCAACAATTATGAGCCAAACTGCATGAGAAACTAAAATCTGAAAACTAGTTAAGATTATTAATTTTTCAGTGAATCAAATGAACCTCAGGTAAGTCAGGATGTAAATTTCCACCTGTGGCTTGTACTTGCTCATAGAGACTTGGTGAGGGTTATTTTGCATTTCTGAACTTGTCTTTTATATAATCCAGATGACAAGGAACCTGATCACATGATTTTTGTGAGAATTAATATGTGATAAGAAAGTTTGCTTTGGATCAATGCTTATAAATAAAAGAATAGTATATTATCAAGCATCATGATTGAAGTTATTATTATTTTTGTTATTATGAAGACCATACAGAAATTAGAAACTAAACAATGACCTACTCTTGAAGCTACCCTACTTCAAAATGTAGCCCATCTATCCCCTAACACATTCCTCTTTTCTTTTCTCAATGGCTGTGTGCAATTTAGCTATATTTTTCAGAGGCATAAATCATCTCTGTCAAGCCTCGCATGTCTAGGCAAACATTCCATTATGGTGATATTAAATTTTATTTTTTGGAAAAAAAAAGTACCCAACAAGAATAACACCCTCAAAATATAAAAATGCACTTGTTCCTTTAGATTTGATTCATTAATGTACTGGGATATTATCAGAACACTAGAATCTTAGGAGAAACTTATTAACCACGAACATTCTTCTTCAATAATTTTTACCTCTCTAGGATAATGAAGGTATATAATCAATTTGGAATGTTTGTCCCTTAAGCCTACCAAAACAAAAATAATAGAAACATCGATAATATTATTTAAAAATGCAAGATAACAAAGGCAAATCAAGTTTAATGATCTAGGTTAAATATATTACGTGAAGACACATATCCACCAATGGTTATTTCTCAATTTGTTGATTTTTATGGCTTTTCTAATAATCACAATATTAAATTCATTGTATACCATTGGATGGTTAATGGAAGGCAGAAACACACTTGTCTAATTTTAAAACTTATTGCTTTTATTTTCCAATAGATTATCAGCTCATTAAATTACTACATTTCTGCTATGAAACCAGAATCCTTATCAGCAGCTATAACAACATAAACAAGCAATACAAAATTGTTTAAGTCATTTAGTTAAGACTTAAAATTTCCACCAGATGCGATCTATCCTCTAAAATGCTGGAGCTTGTTAGAGCTGACTCCTTAAATGTGAAAATCCAATACTTGAAAGAAGGTGTCCTGTAAAGTTGAAACAATCAAATACCAAACTTATTCTCATAACTAAAAGTTATTCAAGGAAACATGCTATATATCGAGTTAAAATTTTAATTTATTAAACAGGTATCACTCATATTTGGCAAAAATGAGATGCTTATTTTCACAATTGGAGTGTTAAGGAAACATTTTTCAAAAACACTTTTTGATATAGAAGACTTATGGTGTAAGCAAAACAGAGTAACAAACATCGAATTATGATTTTCCTAACGATTCACATATTTCAAATGATTCTTCATGTTATGTATAAAGAATCAACTAAGCAAGTCGTGAATCTATGTGAATGTACCGATATAGAGAAAATAATTCAGAAAAGCCATGGGCACAGCACACAGCCCTTGCACCCACCTGAGGCCACCACGGAGCCAAGTGGTGTGCACAGACCACACGAGGACACCCTTGATGTCTGTCTCTGGTTCCAAGTGGGGATTTGTGTTTCTGGACCATCCCCACATGTCCTGAAACAATTGGGAGACAGTTTCTTGGATGGCCACCACCTCCTAGACCCTGTCACACACAGCAACCTGAAACACACCCCCAGTTTTCTTAAAAATTTTTAATAATTTGCCCTGGAGCTTCAGCCTGAGGGATTAGGCTGCAGGATTTCCACACAATCTGGAATAAATCTAGAAAAACAAATTATAATTGGCACACTTTTGTAAGTGTGCTATGCAATTAACAGAAGAATCTATTCTAAGCTGGGCGTTAAAAAGAGATGGCTGGGGGATGGGTAAAAATTAGAGAAAGAGATAACAAGTACACAACTTCCAGTCATAAAATAAAAAGTTTCATTGAATTGAAAGTACAGCAATAGGGGCATAATAGTCAATAAAATCATAGTAAAAGTTGTAAGGTGACAGATGGAGACTGTGTATTGCTGAGCCGGAAATTGCATAGAAACGACGAATCCGCGTTAGAACATCTGAAACTAGTACACACTGGAGTCAATTACACTTCAATTAAAAATAAATACATAGAATTATAGAACTAAATAAATAAAATAATATAATATAAGTTAATAAGCGCTAATATATATTGAGGATTTTTCATGTGCCAGACATTTCATTAAAAGCTTTAAGTGCACTAGTTTGTTTGTTTTTTGCGGCTTTGTTGTTTGGCGTTTTTGATTTTTGACACAAAGCATAGCAAGAGGGAGGACAGATGGGTGAGTGAGAAGGAAAGAATCTTACAGAGCCTAAAGTGGTGCTCCATCTACACAAACCCTGAGATCCATGACTTCTGATGGTCAAGACCTGAGCCAAAATCCAGAGTCAAGTTACTACCCGATTGAGCCCACCCAGACACACTCCCAAATTAGTGGATTTTAAATCTTCTAAATAATAATTTAATTTTTTTTTAAAGATTTACGATTTATTCCATGAGAGACACACAGAGAGAGAGCAGAGACACAGGCAGAGGGAGAAGCAGCTCCATGCAGGGAGCCTCGATGTGGACTAAGTCCCAGGACTCCAGATCACAACCGCAGGGCTTGAAGGCAGCACTCAACCACTGTGCCACCCTTTTTTAAATTTTTCTAAATTACTTTATGAAGCAGGCACTATTGTAATTCCAATTGACAGATAAGAAATACAGCCACAGAGAAGTTACATGAATTACCCAGGTGACACGAGAGCCTGGCAAAACCAAGTCCAAAACATGGATTACCTGAGCTTTTTATTTGACTTTTTTTTTCGTCTATGTTACTATTAAGATCATCTATCTTTTAAGAAAGAGTTCTATCTAACCTTCACATAGCCCCGTCCTTTGATTTTAATAAAATGCATTAATATTAACAACCAAGTGGGTAAAATTATCTTTCTTTTTGAGAAGGAGACTCCTGGAAATGTCCAGTCTTAATTCTTTTATAAAATTTCAGTATATTAAAATTGGAGCC
>NC_054826.1:21535522-21542418 GCF_018345385.1 Vulpes lagopus
GAAAAATCCCCAAATCTATATCCCTTTCTATCACAAGCGGTGGGTATATGGGTCCAAAGCACTAGAAAAATAAATATGTGTGTCAGAACAGCCACTGCCCTCATGCTCACTGCTCTTCAAAGCAAAGCAAAGCCCTCAAAGAACTCCATTAATTATTTTCCTGAGGGACCGTTCACATGTAGAATCCTAACCTGCCCTTCCTTTAACCTAAAACAAATTAAATGTTGGCTGTCCATATTAACAACTCTCCAGGTTATTCTCTTGCACACTAACATTTGAGAACCACTGCTAGGCACCAAGGAGAAGTTATTTACCCTTAAAATAGCAAAATTTTAAATCCCTATGATGTCCTTCCTATTTCAGATCATAATAAATAAAGAAAGCAACAGTGAAGAGAGAGGGAAGGAGGCAAAGATAGGGATGGGGACAGAACATAAGTGGCCAGTCAAAAATGAATTTACAAAAGTTTTGTCTATCAAAATTTTGGAACAGACAAGAGACTCATACTCATGTAACTATGTAAAGGCACACAGGGTCAACTGAAAGAGCCTTCCTGGGCCAGAGAGGAACAATATAAGCAACAAAATAATAGTGTTGGATTTTAACCCAAAGCATACAATAATTATCCACGAATCTATACTAATATTAAAAATTGAAAAAAGAAAAAAGAGGGCCACCTGGGTGGCTCCAGTCCAGTTAAGCTCGCCTTAGCTCAGATCATGAACCAGGTCCCAAGAAAGGCTCCTTGTTCAGCAGGGAACCTGCTCCTCCCTCTCCTCTGCCCCCTCTCAACTCATGCTTTTTCTCTCCTCTCTCTCCAAATAAATTAAATAACATCTGTGAAAAAATGAAACAAACAAACAAACACAGAAGAAAGAGAAATCTCCCATGTAGAAGAATTTCAAAATTTGTGCAGACATTCCACCATCAAGTGGATGAGCATAGCTCATCCACTCTTATGTGTGGTATACACATAGTAACTTCCTTCTACAAAATATGAATGAAAATTAAAAAAAATAATAATAATAATAATAATAATAATAATAATAATAATCACTTTACTATGGAGAAAGCTGGACAAACACTACCTCAGCAAGATGAACAATCGATACCAAGACTGATAAATCATGTTGATAGTATCTATCCTTTATAAGATATAATAAAGGATGGCAGTATATCTTCTTTATATAATCCACAATCACAGTTCAATCAGAGATAAACGACAGACATGTCCCAACTGAGGAGATTTTACAAAATACCCTACTTCTCAAGTGTTTCAACAACAACAAGGAGGCTGAAAAACTGGCACAATCCAAGGAGCCTAAGAAAACATGAGGACAAGTTAAGGTGATGTGAGGATGGGAACTTACAAAACTAAGGAAATCTAATAAGTAATGTATGGTCTGGTTAAAGCAATATTTTAATATTGATTCATTGCAATATTTGTACCGTACTAATAAAAATATCGATAATTGGAGACATCGAGTGCGAGTGCAGGAGAATTCTCTGTACGTCTTCTCAATTTCCCTGTAAATCTGGGGGGGGGTTTTTTTCTAATAAATAAATTTATTTAAAATTGACTTAAATGAATTCAGGCCTTCCGAAGTGTGAAGACACTTTAAAGAATATTTAATTTTGGAATCCCTGGGTGGCGCAGCGGTTTGGCGCCTTGCTTGGCCCAGGGCGCGATCCTGGAGAACCCGGGATAGAATCCCCACGTCGGGCTCCCGTGCATGGAGCCTGCTTTCCCTCTGCCTGTGTCTCTGCTTTCTCTCTCTCTCACTGTGTGCCTATCATAATAAATAAAAATTTAAAAAAAAAAAAAAGAATAGTTTAATTAATTTTTGCCTTATTCTAAACTAGTTCCTTCGATGGGAAACAAAGTAAGAATTTGTATATCAGAAGGAAAGAAAAACACTTAGAAACACTTATTAGGTCCTCAACCTGAAAAGCAGGAAAAGATAATAAATAGCAAAAATAGATAAAAATACTTCTTTTTATTTAGACGCCATATTGCAAGTGCTTTTATAATTAGCAATGCTTAACTTTATTTCTTGACAATTGTCTTCCTAAGAGTTCACAGTGCTTCAGTGTCATTAAAAAATGATCGTGGTGAAATTTTTATTAAACCAGATTTACTGGGCCATTCCTGCCCAATAATACTTATTTTGGATTTTATTCAGTTCCTTCCTAACCACTGAGCCTTTTAGTTAGAGCTTACAACCAATAGCAAATGCCTTAGAAGGCCATTTTAAGTTGCTAAAATAAGACCCTAATGGAATCATGTATCGTTTACCTCGGGATAGCAGATATGGCACACAGTAGGCCCCTGATAAAATACTGAATGAGTGAATGGATAAAATTGCTTTTTATCAGTTTCATTCAGCAATTTCATCTATCTTGGGCCCTTTCATGTTCTAATGTTTATCAACGTTTCACTCAAGAAGGATAGGATCCAGTAATTTATTAAGTATTTGGTGCATACCTACTATGTGCACGTGCTAGAATACCAGTTAACCAGACACAGATGCATGCCTATCTCCCTTCCAGGCCCATCTGGTGGGAGAGCGGATACTAACTAAAAAGTGACAGAAAGACAACTAGACAAGATTATAGTAGCCAATACAAAGGTAAATATACGCTTACTACAGTACATATATAAGAAGGCTTAGTCTAACTGGGCCCTCAAGAGAAGATAACCAAGAACAACATTTATATTAAGACATAGAGAAAGGAGAAGGAAAGTGGTGGAAGGAGAATATTATAGGAAAAGGAAGGTTTCTGCCTCTGAATTGTAAGGGCTATGGGCAAGTCCCTTGACTTAGCTCTGAACTTTCTTCTTTTCTGCAAAACTGAACAGTAATAATGCCTATGCCATAGAGCTCTAATACTAAAAGTTTGACTTTATTGTACATTACCTAGACTTTGGAGTACTTAATAAACATTTTCTGGTGGCCATAACAGCCTGGAGTCCAGGTTTTCCTGATTCGAATCCTAAACTAGCTGTTTGACCTTGGACAAGATGTTTGCTTTCCCTATCCTTAGTTGGCCCCATCAAAAAAACAGTACCTGCCCATAGGTTGTTGGAGGATCCCAGGAGTTCTTTTATGTGAAGCATGACACCAATTCTTGCACATAATTATGTGCCATATGAATGTTAACTTATCTAGCAAAAAGACATCCTACAACAGTCGCAATGAAGGAGTTCAGAAATTATTCTATGCTTTTAAGGCAATTGAAATTCAAAAAGAACCTAAGTGCCTGTCCGTGTTTATTAGGCTAACCAGTTCCCTTATCTGAAACCCAAACACACAATTTCTGATTCTAACCTCACTCCAAGAGAGCTCCTCAAGCCCGAGGAAAAATTGCCTTCATGGAATCTCAGGGAAGAATCCTCCTTATAATATGACCATTGGTAATAATGTCCTCTCGGTTCTTTCCAAATCCACAAAGATGCATTTCCTGATGAGTGACTGAGCTCTGAAGAAAGAGTGAGAAACCCTCATCCCTCTGAATTTACTTGGTGTCATAATATTTTAAAACTCATAGTACCACGGATAGTAAATTATCCTGATTAACAGGAAATAGGTCCTCAGATTGGAATCTGAGCAAACTCATATGGGCAGAGAAAAAACGCTTTGACTCGCTCATCATCTTTAAAGACAAAGAAGCTTTTCTATTACAAAGTCAGTGGTCAAATAGCCTAGGGAATAAGAGTCCTGCAGCATCCAATCCCGCTGAACAGCGGGAAGCCCACAATCCAGGTCTACCTGACCCAATCCCAGGCCTGTTCCCCAACACATGCTGCCCAAGCAGAGGTCATTTGCAATTGCTCTCTTAGGAGCTCACGGGGAAGGAGAAGGAAGCTACATAGGATGGATGGGACTCCCAAGGCCGAGAAATTAAGGCCATTCCACTTTAAGTAGCACACGTCCATCATATCCCCATGCCCCTGGGGAAGAAGAGCTGAAATTACATTACTTCATCACAGCAAAAAAAAACAAAAATTTACAGCTTAATGTCCTAGAGAAGCCCCACAATTAGCATAAGAACTGAGGGCCCAGGCCCAAGGCAGGAAGCCCTTATTAGAATGAGAAAAGTGCTCAATGCCCTTGAAGGCCCCAGTTGCAAAGATGTAAACAGAACTAGAGCATTGCTCAAGCCTTCTGGAGGTCCCCCAGACCAGCCTTAAAACTAAGCTAAAACCAACCTCGGGGTCCAAGTCTCTGCTCCACTGTGTCGGAATACCGTTGGACACAAGCTCGAGCTTGTAAATAAACCTCTCCCTGTGTTTGCATCAGTGTCAGCTACTGGGTGGTTTCTTGGATTCACCATCTTGGGCACAACAGTCTGAGATCAAAACAAACAAAAGAAGCTCGGACGCAGGCAGAGTGAATGGCAGGGGTTACTGAGAGAATCCTGCGGAGACCCGGGGCTTGGGTCTCTTCTGTGGAAGCCCCTGCTGTCTGGGGGGGCGGGATGCTCAGCCCCAGAGCCAGAGGCCAACCCGCATCACGCCCTCCAGCGCTGAGTATCAGATAGCAGCACAGCGCCCGCCCGCTGGAGGCCAGAGGCCTGATGGCACACTCCGCCTCTGACTCCACATGTGCATCTCCCCCAGGCACATGCGCATCTGACAACAGGCCCCATGGCCCAACCCCCAGACCCCGCACAGATCCCACTCGCTGACAACCAAGTCGCCGGACCACGGAGGCTGCAAGCTTCATCTCTGCCTGGAAAGTAGGTCCTAGCTTCCTTTGTACTTGGGCTTTATCTTCATTTATTTTACATTGATTCTTTTTTTTATTAATTGCTTTACTTTTAATTTTTTAACCTGCATTATTTTTTTCCAGAAAAAGAATGAAGAAAATAGAAAAACCAAGAAAAAACAATTAACAACTGCCCTCGAACAAAAAAACCCCAACTAGAATTATTTACTGCTTGTTAAAAGACACTAAATCCCAAAATAGGAAACACAAAGGAAAGTACCATGAAAGTAAAAATAAGAAATAATAAGGTACAACATAAAAAAAAAAAAACCAACTCCCTAACCCTATCTCTTACCCTTTTCCAAAACAGTACCCTGACCCTGACTCTGACCTAACCCCAACCATAACCCCTACAAAACCACAACCCTAACACTACCCCAAACCCCTATCCTAATCCAAACCCTTTGGCCCTAACCCTAAACACCTAGCCCTAACTTAACCCTAACCTCTAACCCCAACCCTAACTCACACCTAAACCCCTAACCCTAACTGCAAACCTAAGCCCAACCCTAACACTAAGCTATAACCCTAACCCTAACTCCTAACCTCCTGCCCTAATCCTTAAAGCCTAAACCCTAACCCAACTCTAAAACCTTGTCCTAACCCTAACCCCTATGCCTAATCGATAACCCACCATCCTAACCATCCAACCACTGACCACTCTTACAATTATCCCTTCACCCTAACCTCTAATCGCTAACCATAGCATCAAACACTAAACCCCTAACATCTAATGAAACCTAACCACCAACTGTCCTCCCCACCCCTGACCTACCATTCATTCTACCCATTCACTACTACCCTGTGGTTCTGAGAGAGCCCCTTGCTGATGTGGACGTGGCCCCCAACGCCGCCTCCAATCCTCTAGTGGTCTGAGGAAGCCAGGGCTCCTGTGAGTGACAGACGCGGCTCACGTATTCCTGAGTATAGTCAGCGGGGTCATGAGACGCTGGTCTCCTGTCACCTGTGGACTAGGTCTCACATCCTCTGGGGGAAAAGCCTCACAGCAGGTCCTCAGGAGCCGGAGGCCTCCTGTCTGCCAGGACATGGCCCCACGGCCCCCGGAACCACACCATGGGTCCTGAGGAGGCTGTAGCCCTTTCACATAGACGGCAGGCCCCCATATGTCCCAAAGCCAAAGGGCAGGTCCTGAGGAGGACGGGGGTCCTGTCAGTGTTGACCGTGGCCCACATTTTCCTCAGAGCCTCAGCCCCGTAAGACCGAGGAGGCTGGGGGCTCTATCGGCATGGACGTGGCCCCAAATCTTCCCCAAACCTTCACAGTGGTCCTGAGGAGGTCGGAGACTCCTGTCAGTGTGGATGCGGCCACCCACAGCTGTTCCATAGGCCTCTACCCCAGCCCTGACAAGGCTGGGGGTCTTTTCTGTCTGCATGGACGCATCCCCATTTTCTGAAGTCTACACCGGGGGTCCTGAGGAAGTCACATCTGGTTGTGTGGATGTTGGCCCCACGTCCTCGCCAAAACGTCACCCTGTGGTTGTGAGGAAGCCGGGGGTCCTGCACCGTGGATGCGGGTGGGGGGGGGGGGGGCCCACAGGTTCGCAGAAGCCCTCACTTTTTATCTGGAGGGCCTGGGAGCTCCTGCCCAGTGACGTGGCACCACATCTCCTGAAGCCTTCCCCGCTCCCTGAGGTGGACCCAGGTGCTCCTGTCCTGCGTGGCATTTGGCCCACATCTTCCTGAAGGCCTCACCGCGGCACCTAAGGAACCACGGTTCCTTTCAGCGGATTTCCGCCCCAATACCCCCTGAAGACTCCCCGCGGGTCGCGAGGAGGCTGCGCTCATCACGTGGACGCTTCCCACAATCGACCTCAGGCCCCCCAGCACAGCGGGCTCCTGTTTGTCAGGCGATGAGGACTACTTGTGCATGGCGGGCTCCCCTGTGCGGGACCTGGGCTCAGGCGCCCCCTGTGGGACGCTCAGGCGCTGCAGGATCCTTGCAGGAGGCGGCCTGCCCTGCGCTGAGGCCGCACCCTGCCTCCTCCAGGGCTCCAGCTGAGGCCTGTTACTTCGAAACGTCCACTGAAACGGAGCACAACACCCCCGGCCTTCCCCAAATACTAAGACCCTGAAAGAAGAGGCTGAAATTTTCATTACCTTTTAACTA